>NC_139218.1:132097137-132102137 GCF_055691185.1 Crinia signifera
CCCACCCCGGACCCCACAAACTCAGCGCCTGTAATTACACACCCTAGAAATTGTACCATTGAAAGTATAGAAATTGAGGTGTGGACATGTCCCTTTCTGATTTTGTACCGATTTCTGACCCTCAGATGTTGGAGGATATGTCATACAGTAGGTGCTAAATCTCAGGAGTGGATGTGGAATTCATCAACACATACAAGTTTTCAACTCAGGAGCGTTGTGTTTCAAACAACAACACCACACCTGATTTCATTGCCATCATTGAGTATCAATGCAAACACATTCTAACATTATGGTGGAATCTATAACAAATTACAATCTTAGGTCTTTGGCACAGCATACTGTAAGATGACATATTTCAGCAATTTTGGAAATAAAGAAACCCCAAGGTTTTCCCGGGCAACGCCGGGCGGGTCTGCTAGTATATATATATGTGTATATATATATATATATATATATGTGTATATATATATATGTATATATATATATATATATATATATATGTGTATATATATATATATATATATATATATATATATATATACAGTCCAGAGTAGAGCAGCACATCACATCTATTTCCTTTTGACAGCTGCTGGGGTGTCAGTCTCAAAAGCAAAGTCCAGTTTTGAACCACTTTTCCATATAGAAACCACACAGAGAGCACTCACCAGACTATTTTCTCAGTAGTAAGAAAAGTTTTATTCACATCTCAGGGTGATGTCGACGTTTCGGTCCTCTATGGGACCTTCTTCAAGACCACCTTAGCAGGATGAAGCATACATACTATTGCCCCCTCAGTGACTTAAATACCCCCACAGCTGACCAGCCCCCATAACACACCCCGGAAGTACAATCAACTGCATAGATTACGTTTAAACACATCTTACCAATGCATACATATCAATCCAACATGTCTCAATAGGTCCTATCATATTCCATTACCTGCATAAGATGATATATACACAGCCAGGCCTCATCGCTAGACCACAATCAGTAATTACTTGGCGTGCGTTCCAAAGCATTGACACGCAAGATACCGGAAGTGTTGGGCTGTACTCAGCCAGCATCCGGTCAGCTGTCACTCTCACACTGTAGAGCGCGCGATCTCCAGCGTAAGGAGCTAAGCTCAGCTGACATCCAGTCAGCTGATGCCTGTGGGACGCAAGCTGCGTTCCAGCTACAATTATGATTATGATGATAATACCAGCGCGCAATTTACAGCGTAGGGAGCTCCGCTCAGCTGACATCCGGTCAGCTGATACCTGTGGAACGCAATCTGCGTTCCAACTACAATTATAATGATAATTATGATGATATATCTAATATAATTATGATGATATATATATATATATATATATATATATATATAATGATATATATGTGTATATATATATATATATATATATATATATATATGTGTATGTATATATATATATATATGTGTGTATATATATATATATATATATATATATGTGTTTATATATATATATATATATATATATATATATATATATGTATATATCTATATAATAAGTTGAAGAATCTGTGTGCGTGTGTGTGTGTGTGTGTGCGTGTCCGTCGCATTGCGGACACACCGTGGCACTCAGAGACACCAAATTCAGCAACAAGATACCTCTGGACCCGGTGGTGTGCACCTCGAAGCCGTTTTTGGGAAATTTCACTTAGAAATTTAAAAAACACCAAGTTGTAATTTACCATCATTGAAGTTCTGGGGAAAAGATCGATGATCTGGGAAACCGTTTGCAAAGGAACAACTCCACACCTGATTTCATTGCTGTCATTGAGTATGAATGACACATTCTATCATTATGGTGAAGGCTTTTAACAATTAGGAAATAATTGAGGATATACATAGACCACACAACACACACACACATACACATTGTACACGCACACACACACACACAGTACACCACATACGCACACATAGCACACAACACACACATTTATACGTAGAGCACCTCACACACTTACACATTGGACAGATACACACACACACACAACACACCACATGCAGTACAATACAAATCCATACACACTACAACACACACCCAAAAACAGTACAACACAAACACACAGAACACACACACTTAAACATTGCCAGGATACGCAAAGCACACTACACACACATATATACGTAGCACACATCACAAACTTACACATTCGGCAGATACACACAACACTCACAGTACAACACACACCCACATTCACTACAACACACACCCAAAAACAGTACAATACACAAAACACACACTTAAACATTGCACAGATACACACAGCACACTACACACACACAGATTTATACATAGCACACCTTACGCACTTACACATAGGGCAGATACACACAACACACACACATAACATACCTCTAACAGCACAACACACACCCACATTCACCACACACACCCAAAAAACAGTACGACACACACAAAACACACACTTAAACATTGCACAGATACACAAAGACACAACAAACACATACTGTATATACGTAGCACACCTCACACACTTACGCATTGGACAGATACATACAATACAACACACACAACCACATACACTACAACACACACACAAAAACAGTACAACACACAAAAGCATACAGAACACATAAAAAAATAATTTGCCGTTTATTTAACGTCTGTACCGGCAAATAAAAACTGTACCTAATGTACCGTTTCTACTTTGTTCCCCATATCCGTCTCTCCAGTCCTCCAGCCTGTCACTGCGCTCCCCGGCCAGTTGCACTGAGAAATCTTTGTCCTGGCCAATGCACCCATTGATCAATACAAAGTGGGTACACTGCACTCACCCTGTTAGTCAGTTGGTTATCAGGCACAGCTCTGCCTCAGACTCTTTTGGTTCATAGATAATGTTTGGTCGATGGGCATGAGCGCTGCATGCATTTGTTTGAATGTTATGAGTGTAAGAAGTTGAAGAATAAGACTGAGATGAAGATAGTGTACAATTTACTCAATAAATCATGAAAAAAATATGTGTACATAGAAGTACAGTACAATCAAGAAATGAAAGTAGGATTAAAAAATTAATTCTGATTTAAACTGACAATTATTTGGATGGCGGTGGGTTGCAAAACAAATCTATAGGTGGAGGGGGAATGGATATTGTGGGCATAATTGGTGTTTGGTACACCTACAGGGGGTCCCCAGTTGATGAGAAATTCTCACTACAGTGTCACCGTAGGGGGATTTCCAATTGGGGTTCAGGTGGTCTTTTAGGGACCCCTATACAATCCCATTGGTCTCTTCTCCTGGAGCCTACAGTCTCCCTCAGTGATTGACTATCATTAAGGGAGACTGTAAGCTCAAGGAGAAAAGACCTACAGGATTGTAAAGGGTCCCTAAAAGACCACCTGGACCCTAATTGGGAATCCCCCTATGGTGACACTGTGACCGTGACACTGTAGTGAAAATCCCATCAATTGAGGGCCCCCTGTAGGTGTAACAAACACCAATTATGCCCACAATATCCATACCCCCTCCACCTATAGATTTGTTTCACAACCCAACCCATCCAAACAATTATCAGTTTGAATCAAAACTTATTTTTTAATCCTACTTTCATTTCTTGATTGTACTTCTATGTACACTTACATTTTTTTCACGATTTATTGAGTAAATTGTACACTTTGTAACATGGCAATTCTTTTTCTCAGTCTTATTCTTCAACTTCTTAAACTCCAAACCTTATCAATGCATCCATTGATGATTGTGATGGCTGGATCAGTGGATTGGCCCGGCGGGTGTAGGGAAGAATTTGGCCCATTGCACCCATTCCCAGTGGTGCATTACAGTGGTGCGGATAGTGTGCATCGCGTCATGACATCATTTGGCCAGGCCCGCGGACCTGCTCCCACACTCAGGGGCTGCCCCACTGTTTGGTAGAGATGCTCGGTGCATGTGCTTTACAGATCCCCAGACCTCAGAGACTGCTGCAGGCAGGTTCGGTGAGGGGAGTGGAAGGGAGCAGTGAATTTTTAATTAATTATGGCGCGGTAAGTAACGCCCACCCCGGTCCCTTCGCACTCAGCGCCTGTAATTACACACCCTAGAAACTGTACAATTTGAAAGTATAGAAATGGAGGTGTGGCCACGTCCCTTTCTGATTTTGTACCGATTTCTGACCCTCAGAAGGTAGGTGCTAAATCTCAGGAGTGGATGTGGATGTGGGTGCTAAATCTCAGGAGTGGATGTGGAATTCATCAACACATACAAGTTTTCAACTCAGGAGCGTTGTGTTTCAAACAACAACACCACACCTGATTTCATTGCCATCATTGAGTATCAATGCAAACACATTCTAACATTATGGTGGAATCTATAACAAATTACAATCTTAGGTCTTTGTCACAGCATACTGTAAGATGACATTTTTCAGCAATTTTGGAAAAAAAGAAACCCCAAGGTTTTCCCGGGCAACGCCGGGCGGGTCAGCTAGTATATATATATATATATATATATATATATATATATATATATATATACAAAAACAATACCACTGCGCACAACTTCAGAATGAGTATGTATGCTTCCCACGTAGTGTGCAGCTATTCTCCAGGACTCAACCAGGGTCCGGCGAAGGTAATTATGCAAAAGAATGGAGAAGCGCACAATGTGCAAGGTAAAAATACAGTTCCTTTACTGATAATATATGCTCACATACATGTGGGTTACGATATAACAGCTTGCCAAGCTTTTGGTGTGATGTCGGAACGGACCAGTTCACAGGACACGGGCGCAGGGGATACTCGGTCTCAAACAGCCTCTCACGCTGGAATATGCCGGTCTCCACGCTCCGTCTCGATCTCCGTCTCCGCCTAAACACACAGGATGACGTTCTAACGTCCACCGCATAGACCACGCCCAACGCGTTTCAACCGAAGTCTTCGTCAGAGGGTGTGTCAGATCCTGAGTCTAGCAGTCTTATAAAGCCGGCTAATTGCACATCACAGCTGATTCACTTAA